>NW_027045328.1:0-11099 GCF_963576615.1 Watersipora subatra
ACTAGCAATATTGTACAATGCTTAGATAGCCCTTTAGAAACATGTAATTGAACTAGCAATATTGTACAATGCTTAGATAGCCCTTTAGAAACATGTAATTGAACTAGTAATATTGTACAATGCTTAGATAGCCCTTTAGAAACATGTAATTGAACTAGCAATATTGTACAATGCTTAGATAGCCCTTTAGAAACATGTAATTGAACTAGCAATATTGTACAATGCTTAGATAGCCCTTTAGAAACATGTAATTGAACTAGTAATATTGTACAATGCTTAGATAGCCCTTTAGAAACATGTAATTGAACTAGCAATATTGTACAATGCTTAGATAGCCCTTTAGAAACATGTAATTGAACTAGTAATATTGTACAATGCTTAGATAGCCCTTTAGAAACATGTAATTGAACTAGTAATATTGTACAATGCTTAGATAGCCCTTTAGAAACATGTAATTGAACTAGTAATATTGTACAATGCTTAGATAGCCCTTTAGAAACATGTAATTGAACTAGTAATATTGTACAATGCTTAGATAGCCCTTTAGAAACATGTAATTGAACTAGCAATATTGTACAATGCTTAGATAGCCCTTTAGAAACATGTAATTGAACTAGTAATATTGCACAATGCTTAGATAGCCCTTTAGAAACATGTAATTGAACTAGTAATATTGTACAATGCTTAGATAGCCCTTTAGAAACATGTAATTGAACTAGTAATATTGTACAATGCTTAGATAGCCCTTTAGAAACATGTAATTGAACTAGTAATATTGTACAATGCTTAGATAGCCCTTTAGAAACATGTAATTGAACTAGCAATATTGTACAATGCTTAGATAGCCCTTTAGAAACATGTAATTGAACTAGTAATATTGTACTATGCTTAGATAGCCCTTTAGAAACATGTAATTGAACTAGTAATATTGTACAATGCTTAGATAGCCCTTTAGAAACATGTAATTGAACTAGTAATATTGTGCAATGCTTAGATAGCCCTTTAGAAACATGTAATTGAACTAGCAATATTGTACAATGCTTAGATAGCCCTTTAGAAACATGTAATTGAACTAGTAATATTGTACAATGCTTAGATAGCCCTTTAGAAACATGTAATTGAACTAGTAATATTGTACAATGCTTAGATAGCCCTTTAGAAACATGTAATTGAACTAGTAATATTGTACAATGCTTAGATAGCCCTTTAGAAACATGTAATTGAACTAGTAATATTGTACAATGCTTAGATAGCCCTTTAGAAACATGTAATTGAACTAGTAATATTGTACAATGCTTAGATAGCCCTTTAGAAACATGTAATTGAACTAGTAATATTGTACAATGCTTAGATAGCCCTTTAGAAACATGTAATTGAACTAGTAATATTGTACAATGCTTAGATAGCCCTTTAGAAACATGTAATTGAACTAGTAATATTGTACAATGCTTAGATAGCCCTTTAGAAACATGTAATTGAACTAGCAATATTGTACAATGCTTAGATAGCCCTTTAGAAACATGTAATTGAACTAGCAATATTGTACAATGCTTAGATAGCCCTTTAGAAACATGTAATTGAACTAGCAATATTGTACAATGCTTAGATAGCCCTTTAGAAACATGTAATTGAACTAGCAATATTGTACAATGCTTAGATAGCCCTTTAGAAACATGTAATTGAACTAGCAATATTGTACAATGCTTAGATAGCCCTTTAGAAACATGTAATTGAACTAGCAATATTGTACAATGCTTAGATAGCCCTTTAGAAACATGTAATTGAACTAGTAATATTGTACAATGCTTAGATAGCCCTTTAGAAACATGTAATTGAACTAGCAATATTGTACAATGCTTAGATAGCCCTTTAGAAACATGTAATTGAACTAGCAATATTGTACAATGCTTAGATAGCCCTTTAGAAACATGTAATTGAACTAGCAATATTGTACAATGCTTAGATAGCCCTTTAGAAACATGTAATTGAACTAGTAATATTGTACAATGCTTAGATAGCCCTTTAGAAACATGTAATTGAACTAGTAATATTGTACAATGCTTAGATAACCCTTTAGAAACATGTAATTGAACTAGTAATATTGTACAATGCTTAGATAGCCCTTTAGAAACATGTAATTGAACTAGTAATATTGTACAATGCTTAGATAGCCCTTTAGAAACATGTAATTGAACTAGCAATATTGTACAATGCTTAGATAGCCCTTTAGAAACATGTAATTGAACTAGTAATATTGTACAATGCTTAGATAGCCCTTTAGAAACATGTAATTGAACTAGTAATATTGTACAATGCTTAGATAGCCCTTTAGAAACATGTAATTGAACTAGTAATATTGTACAATGCTTAGATAGCCCTTTAGAAACATGTAATTGAACTAGTAATATTGTACAATGCTTAGATAGCCCTTTAGAAACATGTAATTGAACTAGCAATATTGTACAATGCTTAGATAGCCCTTTAGAAACATGTAATTGAACTAGTAATATTGTACAATGCTTAGATAGCCCTTTAGAAACATGTAATTGAACTAGTAATATTGTACAATGCTTAGATAGCCCTTTAGAAACATGTAATTGAACTAGCAATATTGTACAATGCTTAGATAGCCCTTTAGAAACATGTAATTGAACTAGCAATATTGTACAATGCTTAGATAGCCCTTTAGAAACATGTAATTGAACTAGTAATATTGTACAATGCTTAGATAGCCCTTTAGAAACATGTAATTGAACTAGCAATATTGTACAATGCTTAGATAGCCCTTTAGAAACATGTAATTGAACTAGTAATATTGTACAATGCTTAGATAGCCCTTTAGAAACATGTAAATGAACTAGTAATATTGTACAATGCTTAGATAGCCCTTTAGAAACATGTAATTGAACTAGCAATATTGTACAATGCTTAGATAGCCCTTTAGAAACATGTAATTGAACTAGTAATATTGTACAATGCTTAGATAGCCCTTTAGAAACATGTAATTGAACTAGCAATATTGTACAATGCTTAGATAGCCCTTTAGAAACATGTAATTGAACTAGCAATATTGTACAATGCTTAGATAGCCCTTTAGAAACATGTAATTGAACTAGCAATATTGTACAATGCTTAGATAGCCCTTTAGAAACATGTAATTGAACTAGTAATATTGTACAATGCTTAGATAGCCCTTTAGAAACATGTAATTGAACTAGTAATATTGTACAATGCTTAGATAGCCCTTTAGAAACATGTAATTGAACTAGCAATATTGTACAATGCTTAGATAGCCCTTTAGAAACATGTAATTGAACTAGTAATATTGTACAATGCTTAGATAGCCCTTTAGAAACATGTAATTGAACTAGCAATATTGTACAATGCTTAGATAGCCCTTTAGAAACATGTAATTGAACTAGCAATATTGTACAATGCTTAGATAGCCCTTTAGAAACATGTAATTGAACTAGTAATATTGTACAATGCTTAGATAGCCCTTTAGAAACATGTAATTGAACTAGCAATATTGTACAATGCTTAGATAGCCCTTTAGAAACATGTAATTGAACTAGTAATATTGTACAATGCTTAGATAGCCCTTTAGAAACATGTAATTGAACTAGTAATATTGTACAATGCTTAGATAGCCCTTTAGAAACATGTAATTGAACTAGCAATATTGTACAATGCTTAGATAGTCCTTTAGAAACATGTAATTGAACTAGTAATATTGTACAATGCTTAGATAGCCCTTTAGAAACATGTAATTGAACTAGCAATATTGTACAATGCTTAGATAGCCCTTTAGAAACATGTAATTGAACTAGTAATATTGTACAATGCTTAGATAGCCCTTTAGAAACATGTAATTGAACTAGTAATATTGTACAATGCTTAGATAGCCCTTTAGAAACATGTAATTGAACTAGCAATATTGTACAATGCTTAGATAGCCCTTTAGAAACATGTAATTGAACTAGTAATATTGTACAATGCTTAGATAGCCCTTTAGAAACATGTAATTGAACTAGTAATATTGTACAATGCTTAGATAGCCCTTTAGAAACATGTAATTGAACTAGTAATATTGTACAATGCTTAGATAGCCCTTTAGAAACATGTAATTGAACTAGTAATATTGTACAATGCTTAGATAGCCCTTTAGAAACATGTAATTGAACTAGCAATATTGTACAATGCTTAGATAGCCCTTTAGAAACATGTAATTGAACTAGTAATATTGTACAATGCTTAGATAGCCCTTTAGAAACATGTAATTGAACTAGTAATATTGTACAATGCTTAGATAGCCCTTTAGAAACATGTAATTGAACTAGCAATATTGTACAATGCTTAGATAGCCCTTTAGAAACATGTAATTGAACTAGCAATATTGTACAATGCTTAGATAGCCCTTTAGAAACATGTAATTGAACTAGTAATATTGTACAATGCTTAGATAGCCCTTTAGAAACATGTAATTGAACTAGTAATATTGTACAATGCTTAGATAGCCCTTTAGAAACATGTAATTGAACTAGTAATATTGTACAATGCTTAGATAGCCCTTTAGAAACATGTAATTGAACTAGTAATATTGTACAATGCTTAGATAGCCCTTTAGAAACATGTAATTGAACTAGCAATATTGTACAATGCTTAGATAGCCCTTTAGAAACATGTAATTGAACTAGTAATATTGTACAATGCTTAGATAGCCCTTTAGAAACATGTAATTGAACTAGCAATATTGTACAATGCTTAGATAGCCCTTTAGAAACATGTAATTGAACTAGTAATATTGTACAATGCTTAGATAGCCCTTTAGAAACATGTAATTGAACTAGCAATATTGTACAATGCTTAGATAGCCCTTTAGAAACATGTAATTGAACTAGTAATATTGTACAATGCTTAGATAGCCCTTTAGAAACATGTAATTGAACTAGCAATATTGTACAATGCTTAGATAGCCCTTTAGAAACATGTAATTGAACTAGCAATATTGTACAATGCTTAGATAGCCCTTTAGAAACATGTAATTGAACTAGTAATATTGTACAATGCTTAGATAGCCCTTTAGAAACATGTAATTGAACTAGCAATATTGTACAATGCTTAGATAGCCCTTTAGAAACATGTAATTGAACTAGCAATATTGTACAATGCTTAGATAGCCCTTTAGAAACATGTAATTGAACTAGCAATATTGTACAATGCTTAGATAGCCCTTTAGAAACATGTAATTGAACTAGCAATATTGTACAATGCTTAGATAGCCCTTTAGAAACATGTAATTGAACTAGTAATATTGTACAATGCTTAGATAGCCCTTTAGAAACATGTAATTGAACTAGTAATATTGTACAATGCTTAGATAGCCCTTTAGAAACATGTAATTGAACTAGTAATATTGTACAATGCTTAGATAGCCCTTTAGAAACATGTAATTGAACTAGTAATATTGTACAATGCTTAGATAGCCCTTTAGAAACATGTAATTGAACTAGCAATATTGTACAATGCTTAGATAGCCCTTTAGAAACATGTAATTGAACTAGTAATATTGTACAATGCTTAGATAGCCCTTTAGAAACATGTAATTGAACTAGTAATATTGTACAATGCTTAGATAGCCCTTTAGAAACATGTAATTGAACTAGTAATATTGTACAATGCTTAGATAGCCCTTTAGAAACATGTAATTGAACTAGTAATATTGTACAATGCTTAGATAGCCCTTTAGAAACATGTAATTGAACTAGCAATATTGTACAATGCTTAGATAGCCCTTTAGAAACATGTAATTGAACTAGCAATATTGTACAATGCTTAGATAGCCCTTTAGAAACATGTAATTGAACTAGTAATATTGTACAATGCTTAGATAGTCCTTTAGAAACATGTAATTGAACTAGCAATATTGTACAATGCTTAGATAGCCCTTTAGAAACATGTAATTGAACTAGTAATATTGTACAATGCTTAGATAGCCCTTTAGAAACATGTAATTGAACTAGCAATATTGTACAATGCTTAGATAGCCCTTTAGAAACATGTAATTGAACTAGTAATATTGTACAATGCTTAGATAGCCCTTTAGAAACATGTAATTGAACTAGTAATATTGTACAATGCTTAGATAGCCCTTTAGAAACATGTAATTGAACTAGTAATATTGTACAATGCTTAGATAGCCCTTTAGAAACATGTAATTGAACTAGTAATATTGTACAATGCTTAGATAGCCCTTTAGAAACATGTAATTGAACTAGTAATATTGTACAATGCTTAGATAGCCCTTTAGAAACATGTAATTGAACTAGCAATATTGTACAATGCTTAGATAGCCCTTTAGAAACATGTAATTGAACTAGTAATATTGTACAATGCTTAGATAGCCCTTTAGAAACATGTAATTGAACTAGCAATATTGTACAATGCTTAGATAGCCCTTTAGAAACATGTAATTGAACTAGTAATATTGTACAATGCTTAGATAGCCCTTTAGAAACATGTAATTGAACTAGTAATATTGTACAATGCTTAGATAGCCCTTTAGAAACATGTAATTGAACTAGTAATATTGTACAATGCTTAGATAGCCCTTTAGAAACATGTAATTGAACTAGTAATATTGTACAATGCTTAGATAGCCCTTTAGAAACATGTAATTGAACTAGTAATATTGTACAATGCTTAGATAGCCCTTTAGAAACATGTAATTGAACTAGTAATATTGTACAATGCTTAGATAGCCCTTTAGAAACATGTAATTGAACTAGTAATATTGTACAATGCTTAGATAGCCCTTTAGAAACATGTAATTGAACTAGTAATATTGTACAATGCTTAGATAGCCCTTTAGAAACATGTAATTGAACTAGTAATATTGTACAATGCTTAGATAGCCCTTTAGAAACATGTAATTGAACTAGTAATATTGTACAATGCTTAGATAGCCCTTTAGAAACATGTAATTGAACTAGCAATATTGTACAATGCTTAGATAGCCCTTTAGAAACATGTAATTGAACTAGTAATATTGTACAATGCTTAGATAGCCCTTTAGAAACATGTAATTGAACTAGTAATATTGTACAATGCTTAGATAGCCCTTTAGAAACATGTAATTGAACTAGCAATATTGTACAATGCTTAGATAGCCCTTTAGAAACATGTAATTGAACTAGTAATATTGTACAATGCTTAGATAGCCCTTTAGAAACATGTAATTGAACTAGTAATATTGTACAATGCTTAGATAGCCCTTTAGAAACATGTAATTGAACTAGTAATATTGTACAATGCTTAGATAGCCCTTTAGAAACATGTAATTGAACTAGTAATATTGTACAATGCTTAGATAGCCCTTTAGAAACATGTAATTGAACTAGTAATATTGTACAATGCTTAGATAGCCCTTTAGAAACATGTAATTGAACTAGCAATATTGTACAATGCTTAGATAGCCCTTTAGAAACATGTAATTGAACTAGCAATATTGTACAATGCTTAGATAGCCCTTTAGAAACATGTAATTGAACTAGCAATATTGTACAATGCTTAGATAGCCCTTTAGAAACATGTAATTGAACTAGTAATATTGTACAATGCTTAGATAGCCCTTTAGAAACATGTAATTGAACTAGTAATATTGTACAATGCTTAGATAGCCCTTTAGAAACATGTAATTGAACTAGCAATATTGTACAATGCTTAGATAGCCCTTTAGAAACATGTAATTGAACTAGCAATATTGTACAATGCTTAGATAGCCCTTTAGAAACATGTAATTGAACTAGTAATATTGTACAATGCTTAGATAGCCCTTTAGAAACATGTAATTGAACTAGCAATATTGTACAATGCTTAGATAGCCCTTTAGAAACATGTAATTGAACTAGCAAAATTGTACAATGCTTAGATAGCCCTTTAGAAACATGTAATTGAACTAGTAATATTGTACAATGCTTAGATAGCCCTTTAGAAACATGTAATTGAACTAGCAATATTGTACAATGCTTAGATAGCCCTTTAGAAACATGTAATTGAACTAGTAATATTGTACAATGCTTAGATAGCCCTTTAGAAACATGTAATTGAACTAGTAATATTGTACAATGCTTAGATAGCCCTTTAGAAACATGTAATTGAACTAGTAATATTGTACAATGCTTAGATAGCCCTTTAGAAACATGTAATTGAACTAGTAATATTGTACAATGCTTAGATAGCCCTTTAGAAACATGTAATTGAACTAGTAATATTGTACAATGCTTAGATAGCCCTTTAGAAACATGTAATTGAACTAGTAATATTGTACAATGCTTAGATAGCCCTTTAGAAACATGTAATTGAACTAGCAATATTGTACAATGCTTAGATAGCCCTTTAGAAACATGTAATTGAACTAGTAATATTGTACAATGCTTAGATAGCCCTTTAGAAACATGTAATTGAACTAGTAATATTGTACAATGCTTAGATAGCCCTTTAGAAACATGTAATTGAACTAGCAATATTGTACAATGCTTAGATAGCCCTTTAGAAACATGTAATTGAACTAGTAATATTGTACAATGCTTAGATAGCCCTTTAGAAACATGTAATTGAACTAGTAATATTGTACAATGCTTAGATAGCCCTTTAGAAACATGTAATTGAACTAGTAATATTGTACAATGCTTAGATAGCCCTTTAGAAACATGTAATTGAACTAGTAATATTGTACAATGCTTAGATAGCCCTTTAGAAACATGTAATTGAACTAGTAATATTGTACAATGCTTAGATAGCCCTTTAGAAACATGTAATTGAACTAGCAATATTGTACAATGCTTAGATAGCCCTTTAGAAACATGTAATTGAACTAGTAATATTGTACAATGCTTAGATAGCCCTTTAGAAACATGTAATTGAACTAGTAATATTGTACAATGCTTAGATAGCCCTTTAGAAACATGTAATTGAACTAGCAATATTGTACAATGCTTAGATAGCCCTTTAGAAACATGTAATTGAACTAGTAATATTGTACAATGCTTAGATAGCCCTTTAGAAACATGTAATTGAACTAGTAATATTGTACAATGCTTAGATAGCCCTTTAGAAACATGTAATTGAACTAGTAATATTGTACAATGCTTAGATAGCCCTTTAGAAACATGTAATTGAACTAGCAATATTGTACAATGCTTAGATAGCCCTTTAGAAACATGTAATTGAACTAGTAATATTGTACAATGCTTAGATAGCCCTTTAGAAACATGTAATTGAACTAGTAATATTGTACAATGCTTAGATAGCCCTTTAGAAACATGTAATTGAACTAGCAATATTGTACAATGCTTAGATAGCCCTTTAGAAACATGTAATTGAACTAGTAATATTGTACAATGCTTAGATAGCCCTTTAGAAACATGTAATTGAACTAGTAATATTGTACAATGCTTAGATAGCCCTTTAGAAACATGTAATTGAACTAGTAATATTGTACAATGCTTAGATAGCCCTTTAGAAACATGTAATTGAACTAGTAATATTGTACAATGCTTAGATAGCCCTTTAGAAACATGTAATTGAACTAGTAATATTGTACAATGCTTAGATAGCCCTTTAGAAACATGTAATTGAACTAGTAATATTGTACAATGCTTAGATAGCCCTTTAGAAACATGTAATTGAACTAGTAATATTGTACAATGCTTAGATAGCCCTTTAGAAACATGTAATTGAACTAGTAATATTGTACAATGCTTAGATAGCCCTTTAGAAACATGTAATTGAACTAGTAATATTGTACAATGCTTAGATAGCCCTTTAGAAACATGTAATTGAACTAGTAATATTGTACAATGCTTAGATAGCCCTTTAGAAACATGTAATTGAACTAGTAATATTGTACAATGCTTAGATAGCCCTTTAGAAACATGTAATTGAACTAGTAATATTGTACAATGCTTAGATAGCCCTTTAGAAACATGTAATTGAACTAGTAATATTGTACAATGCTTAGATAGCCCTTTAGAAACATGTAATTGAACTAGCAATATTGTACAATGCTTAGATAGCCCTTTAGAAACATGTAATTGAACTAGTAATATTGTACAATGCTTAGATAGCCCTTTAGAAACATGTAATTGAACTAGTAATATTGTACAATGCTTAGATAGCCCTTTAGAAACATGTAATTGAACTAGCAATATTGTACAATGCTTAGATAGCCCTTTAGAAACATGTAATTGAACTAGTAATATTGTACAATGCTTAGATAGCCCTTTAGAAACATGTAATTGAACTAGTAATATTGTACAATGCTTAGATAGCCCTTTAGAAACATGTAATTGAACTAGTAATATTGTACAATGCTTAGATAGCCCTTTAGAAACATGTAATTGAACTAGTAATATTGTACAATGCTTAGATAGCCCTTTAGAAACATGTAATTGAACTAGTAATATTGTACAATGCTTAGATAGCCCTTTAGAAACATGTAATTGAACTAGCAATATTGTACAATGCTTAGATAGCCCTTTAGAAACATGTAATTGAACTAGCAATATTGTACAATGCTTAGATAGCCCTTTAGAAACATGTAATTGAACTAGCAATATTGTACAATGCTTAGATAGCCCTTTAGAAACATGTAATTGAACTAGTAATATTGTACAATGCTTAGATAGCCCTTTAGAAACATGTAATTGAACTAGCAATATTGTACAATGCTTAGATAGCCCTTTAGAAACATGTAATTGAACTAGTAATATTGTACAATGCTTAGATAGCCCTTTAGAAACATGTAATTGAACTAGCAATATTGTACAATGCTTAGATAGCCCTTTAGAAACATGTAATTGAACTAGTAATATTGTACAATGCTTAGATAGCCCTTTAGAAACATGTAATTGAACTAGCAATATTGTACAATGCTTAGATAGCCCTTTAGAAACATGTAATTGAACTAGTAATATTGTACAATGCTTAGATAGCCCTTTAGAAACATGTAATTGAACTAGTAATATTGTACAATGCTTAGATAGCCCTTTAGAAACATGTAATTGAACTAGTAATATTGTACAATGCTTAGATAGCCC